>NW_020837948.1:24453111-24480953 GCF_003676395.1 Aethalodelphis obliquidens
AAAAAAAAAAAAAAAAAAGAAAGAAAAAAGAAGAAGAATTGAGACTTGTATTAAAGGAGTGAGACCAATTTTTTTTTTCTTAATGTTCAGAACCCAAAAGTGGTCCATGGCATTTGTTTGTTTGTTGTTGTTCTTTTGGTTTTGAATACTGTACAAATACCAAAAAGGCTTTGCTCCACGAGAATCTGGTGAAATAAGCATTTGCTGCCTGCAGCCTGTGCCTCTGACAGACGCTGATCCACAGGGGCTTCTAGGGCCCAGGGACACCAAAGGGCTACAGACTGGGCCTGGGAGGTGGCGAGTGTCCTTCTCAGAAGGCACGGCTGGAGAGGTAGTCAGAGAAATGCCTGCACTATGGCTTCTCTGACAGATAGTGACTGTCCATTGTGATTATGATCCACTGTGATCATGCAGCCTCCTTTCCTGGAGGGTGGACAGATACCATTTTTTTCAGCAACTTGTTAAGCCATTGACAGATAAACCCTGTCAGCCAACACAAGTGCAGGAGAGTGGGAGAAAAGTGGACGGATGAAAAAACAGGCAGCACTTTTAAAAGAATCGATATCATACTCTCCACAGTTCTCAAGGAAGCTCTGAACAAGTCGTGGGTGTTATGCTTATGTCATGCAGACAGTGCCCTTGGTCACACGTGCATGCTGTGCTGCAACAGAGCACTGGCTTGAAAAGAGAAGCCCAGGAATCAGGGGCCTACAGTCCTGTGTCAGAATCTGCCACTGACTCCTGGAAAGACCCAGCAAAATCACTTGACCTCGGGGGCTTGATTCTCTGTTTTATCTAGAGACAGTGGGCATGAGGCCACTGTTGGAAAATAACAGGCTATCACGATGCTACAGGAACTTAAGATTTTACCTTTAAAAAAAATGGGTTTAAGCGTGCTTTGTTCCCACAGTGCTTTGTTCACGAGATACTTTTTAGAATGCAAAGGCAAAAACAAACAGGAGTTACCACTCAGGTTTAAATGGGCTAACCGCACAGAACCTACCCGTCAGCCTCCTACTCACTCATGACTCAGCAGCTCCTCAGGGGGCTTTGAGGAGGTGAAGACTGAGAACCGTTTGGAAACCAGTCTTCTACAGATGAGAGACCTGAAGCTGAGAAGGAGTAATTAATTGGCTTGCAGCTAGTTAGTGAAAGGTATGATGAAAACCTAGGGCTCTTGACCTCTGGTCTAACGTTCACTGTTAGACACCAGGTGACGGCTTTAGTGAAGATTGGCAGAGTCCAAAAGGCACAATCAGATTCTTTAAAATGAGCCTGGGAATTGAGTTCCCACGATATGTTTTCTAGCTAACCTAAAAACCTTCCAGCTACAATTAAAAATGCTAAGTAGAATACAACAAATATTGTTTTAAATGCAAAGTTAAGCACACAAGAAAAAGTGAAATTTTTAGTTCGTTAGGGCTGCCACAACAAGGTACCACAGGCTGGGTGGCTTAAGCAACGTTAATTCATTTTCTCACAGCTCTGAAGGCAGTCCAAGATCAAGGTGTCGGTATGGTTGGTTTCTTCACAGGCCTCTCTCCTTGGCTTATGAATGGCCACCTGTTCACCATGTCCTCACATGGTCTTTGCTCTATAAGTATCCACGTCCATATTTCTTTGTCTTCAGGGACACCAGCTATATTGGATTCGGGCCCAGCCTAATGATTTCATTTTAACTTAATTACCTCATTAAAGACCCTACCTCCAAATACAATCACATTCAGAAGATTAGAGGACTAGGGCTTCAACACTAGGGAGGTGTGGGGAGGAGTACAAGGAGAGACAAAATTCAGCCCATAATAGTAATTCACTAGATTCCAAAACTAAAGAGAGACTGAACCAATAATTGTTAGTATGTATCAGCTGCCGTGGCAGATGCCCTGAGTGGGCTGGAGGGGTGAATGCCTCAGTAACAAAGCGTTTTGGCCCTCGTTGGAGACAAGAGGTGAGATCTTGAGCCTAAGCAAGGCAAAGTGTTAGTGCCAAAGTCTTCAAAGGTCTGCACCCCCAGTGAGAACATGGGCTTGAAATAATCTACTCACTGTCACATGGTGACAACAGGAAAGTCTAGCTCAACCCGGATTTTGGTAGGATAAGGGAAGGGAAAGCTCCATAAGAACTTGTAACTGGGAGCCTGTTGACCAGCTTGAGGTTAAATTTGATACTCTCAGTATGACCCAAGAAGCTTTGAGCTTAGAAATTAAAAATGGTGTGTAAAAAAGTGACTGGAGGCTTCCCTGGTGGCGCAGTGGTTGAGAGTCCGCCTGCCGATGCAGGGGACACGGGTTCGTGCCCCAGTCCGGGAAGATTCCACATACCGCGGTGCGGCTGGGCCCATGAGCCATGGCCACTGAGCCTGTGCGTCCGGAGTCTGTGCTCCGCAATGGGAGAAGCCACAACAGTGAGAGGCCCGCGTACCACCAAAAAAAAAAAAAAAAAGTGACTGGATAATGATACCATTAATTTCTAAGCCTCTAGTCTAGAAAACATTATATGACTGTTCTTTAAATTTGGAAGATCTTGCTTATAAAATCATCTGGTCCTGGTGGATATGTGTGTGTGTGTGTGTGTGTGTGTGTGTTGGGTACTTTCAATTTCATTAATGGTTATATATCTTTTAGATGTCCTATTTATTCTTGAGCCAAAACCAATATTCTCAGTAATTTTTACTTTCTAAATAAAATATATGTTTAGTCCAAGTTTTCAGCTTTGATTGGAATTCCATTGTTTATATTCTATTGTGATTTTTATATCCCTGAACTGTAGCATTCATTTTTATGGCCCCTTTCCATTCTTAGTGATGTTTATTTTTCCCCTCATTTTTCTGGTTAATCTTGCTAGAAGTTTATTTTTTATTAATATTTTTCAAGAATTAGCTCTTGGTTCTTTTGGTGTTCTCTATTTTCTCTTTCTTATTTCATGGATTTTGGCTTTCAATTTTATTATTTCCTTCCTTCTACTTATTTTTGGTTTAATATGTTTTTCTATTTTCACATATATAGGCCATACATTCTCTGATGCAATTCTGTGTTGTAGCATAAAAGCAGACAGTACACAGACAAACGGGCAAAACTATGTTTCAACAAAACTGTACTTAAAAAACAGGCAATGGACCAAAGTCAGCAAGCAGGCCATAGTTTGCTAACCCCTATTCTAGACGATAGAAAAAAGACGAAAATCTCTGCAACTCATTTAATGAGACTATTAATACCTTAGTACCAAAATCAGGCAAGGACAAGAAAGAAAAAGAAAGGTCAATGTTACTTGTGAATACAGAAGTAAAAATCCTACATAAAACATTACTACGCTGAATACAGAAACATAGAAAAGTAATAATACAACATGGTGAAATAAGGATTGTCCCAGGAGTTAAAAGGTCAACTAACATTAGAATACCTATTAATGTATTCCCTACAATTCTAATCAAAATCTCAATAGAGTTTCTTAAACAACTTGGCATGTTGATTCCTAAAATCATTCAGTAGGTCAAAGATGGCCAAAACTGTTTTTAAGGAAAAAAATAAATAAGGGTTTTTTTTCATAGATATTGATTTACTTTGAGACCGTAGTAATTTGAACAATGCTATATTGGCTCGCCAAACCCACATACATATGGGAGCTGGTACATGACAGAGCAGGTATGACAAATCAAGTGGTGAAAAAATACACTATTCAATAAATGATGCTGAACATTTTGCTAATCCATATAGCACAACACAAAAGTAGATCTCCAACTTGTGCATAAAAAATTAATGTCTTAAATGTAAGAAGCAAATCTCTAAAATTTTGGAGAATATTTTTATGACTTCAGGATAAAAATTAATTTCCTAAACAGGACACAAAAAGACAAAGCTATAAGGGAAATTATTAATTTGACTACATTAAAGTTAAAAAGTATTATGAAAGGCACAACAAAGAAAGTAGAAAGGCAAGTCACAGGCTGTGAGAAGACTTAAATAATGCATACTCCAAATAAAATTTGTGAAAAAAGACAAGTAATTCAAGAGAAAAATGTATAATTGATAAGAACGGAGAAATCACAGAAGACAACATCCAAACAGCCAATGAATGTATAAAACAATGATTAACCTCACTAATAATCAGAGAAATTTTATTCATTGAAAATCCCATACAGCTATCAAAATGAGTGAAAATGGCAAAATGAAATATAATTTATATCCATCAGAGTAGCAAAATTTTAAAATGTCTAATAAACCTAGCGATCGATGTGTAAGAAAGTAGGAAATTTTTTAAGAGGCATAACTTCATAAGGTCATGCCTAGAGTGTTTTAGATACTTCAAAAAGTGGGAATGCCAAGAAAATGGGAATTCTCCAAAGAGTGGCCACTGGCATACAAATTTGGCCTATTGTATCACTGTATTTGGTTTGGTACAAACTATTTACCAGGTTCATAAGAGCAACTCTTTTATGCTATGGGTGGAATGTAAATTGGTTAAACTGCCTTGAAAAAGCATTGGATAATATGTAAAAAGGTTGAAGATGTATGTCCAAATAGATACATGATAGATAGATAAATAGATTATGATCCACAATGAGCAGAAATCTACTCCTATTGTCTATCCTAGAAAACTGTTCACAGATATTCACAAAGAAACGGGCTCTTTGTACTCATTACAGTACTGTTTATAATAGAAAAACTGGAAAAATCTAAATGTCAATGAACCAGAGAACAGATTAACTAATTCAAGTGTACAGTGAAATTCTATATAGCTAATAAAATTTAAAAGAGAACTGCATGAGTCAACAGACAGTACTCATAAATACATAAATGTATAATAAAAGCACAAAAACATGCTTGGGAAAAATAAAAATACACTTCTGGAGTATGAGGAAGATGGAAAGTGAGGGGGTAGATTTTTTCTCCATTTGTAATGGAGTAAAAGTAAAGAAGTAAAGTAAAAAATAAAACAGAAAGAGAAATTAGAAGGAAAATACAGCAACAGTTTGATATTTGTTTAATTTTAGTGATGGGTATATGGTATGCACATTATTTGTTTTGACTTTTCAACATGTTTGAAATATTCCATAATTGAAATTAATTTTTAAAGGAGCCTGGGATCAATATATGAGGTTTTAATTTCAAAGTTTCTTATTGAAGTTCTTAATTATTTTCTTTTTAATAAACAAATTTCCCGGGCTTCCCTGGTGGCTCAGTGGTTGGGAGTCCGCCTGCCGATGCAGGAGACGCGGGTTCGTGCCCCGGTCTGGGAGGATCCCACATGCCCCGGAGCGGCTGGGCCCGTGAGCCACTGCCGCTGAGCCAGGCTCTGGACGCGGGAGAGGCCACGACAGTGAGAGGCCCGCGTACCGCAAAAAAAATAAAATAAACAAATTTCCCAAAGAAAATTGGCAAAAGAGCAGAAATGAAATACAGAGGAAAGGTTTTTATCAAGGTTGATTTATTCATCCTTCCTACATCTATATTTACCTGGTAAGCAACAGCAATAATGAAAGAGATGAAGAAAGGAAAAGAAGAAGGGAAAGCCCAGTTTGGGTGGTTCTTAGATGGAAAGATGGAGAATCACAAATGGTGAGAGTTCCCCATATCCACAGGAACATAGCAGAGGAGTACAGGTGCTCTTCACAGAATTGTAAGAGGAGCACCTCTCCTTAGATGACTTGCTTTCATCCCCTCCATGAGGTGCATTTTGATGATAAAGTGATGACCAGGAACCTGCCAGATTTCACAGTCTCTCCCAGGATGGAGCCCCTCACCTGTCCCTCATCCCTTTTCATCTTCTCTGCACTCTAGCCTGCCTCTCTTGACAGGTTTTACTTAGTTTTATGGATAATTTTGCTTAATATTTGAGCTAAACTTTTTGTATATTATCCTAAATAATTTTCAAGGGTGAATTTATGTAGATGTACGGGTGGATAGATAGATGGACAGAGAGATGACATCTAGGTTAATAGATTTACAGAGAAGAGAAGTAATAAAGGTAACAGAAAGATGTTAGATACCACAATTGGGAGCTAAGTCCCCCGTCTTCTGGTTTCTGTGAGGTAAGGCTAATCAATCTGGGAAGGAAGGAGGTAAAGTAGCTGGCTCATTCTCTGTTTCTATCCCAGTCACTGAAATGAAAGAAGACAGGTGATCCAGAATAGTGGGCTTGTAATCATGCTGATGACCATCTGCCTGGTAGAGAGATGAATAATATTTGCTAGGAGGAAGGTAGTCCTTATCTATAAAATGCTCTTAGCAAGAAGTCTCTGGATTAGGATTGTGAAAGGCAGAATAATGCTTCCCCAAAGATACCCATGCTCTAATTCCCCAAAGGTACAAAGATCAACTTTACTTTGCCAGGAAAGTATTCCACAATGCCTTTCTTACTTCAGGGCTATATTCACATTCTTAGTCTCCTCCAAGGTATAGCCTCTAAAGAATGTCACCATCTTCACAGCCTGCATGACAACATGCTGTTTCACTATATTGACAACATCATGCTAATTGAACCTGATAAGCAGATAGGTCCAAGTACCCAAGATGCTCTAGTAAGACAGATGCATGCCAGAGGACCGGCAACAAGCCTGACATCAGGGAACTGTCACATTTGTAAAGTTTTCAGGGATTCAGTGGCCTGGGGTACTCCCTCTAAACTGAAAGATAAAACTTATTGTACCTTATACCTCCTACCACTAAGCAAAAGGCTCAGCACTTAGTAGGGATCTTTGGATTTTAGAGGCAACATATGCCAGACTTTGGAAAACTTGTCAAGCAAGTGACTAAACCTACCAGTTTCTTGTATTGTCCAACTCAAAAGAAAGCTCTGCAGCAGATCCAAGCTGCAGTACAAGTGCTCTATTCTCTTGGGCTGTATGATACAGCAGGTATGACTGTATTAGAGTTCTCTGCGGCTAATGAAGTTACTATATAGTCTCTAACAAGTCCCAATGGAAGAGTTACAGTACAATCCCTGGGATTCTAGAGCAGGGGCTTGCCCTTACAGCAAAGGACTACCCACCACTCAAAAAAAAGCTCCTGAAGAGCTAACAGGCCCCAGTAGAGATTATGGTCCTGAGCACTGGACTCCACTAACTACACAACTTGAGTTGCCTATTAAGAGCTTTGTGTTTTCTGCTATACCAAGTCATAAGGTCCGCAGCATTCCAAGATACCAAAGAAGTGATACATTTGGAATGGAGCAGGTCTAGAAGGCAAGGAAAAATTACATGGTTAAGTGGCTCAGACTCAGGCAATCTATTTCAGTCGCAATACCTTCAATCATCCCACACATACAACCTCAAAGGGGCTTCCCTTTGGATTTGTCTTCCTCATACCCAAGAGCAACAAAGGAAAGGTACCAAAACAAAAGAAATTATCTGCCAGAAAGTTAAAGAGGTCAACGTTCTCCCAGATTCTCTTGTCTAATGAAACAATCTCCTACTTGTCCCCTGACTTCTACTTTTGTCCCCCAATAATCTATTCACACAACATTCAGATTATTTTCAAGTGTGTATCAGATTACGTTGCCCTACTCACAAGCCTCTAATGACTGGTCCCCACTGCATTCAGAATAAAACCTCAAGTCCTTACCATCAGCCAGTAAGACCTGTATCATCTGGGCCATAACTAGCTCCCTGTCTTGTCTTCTTCACTCCTACTGAGCCACCCTGCCTTCTTACTATTCTTTGAACATGTTGCTTCCTTTGTCTGCAACTTTATTCCCCCACCCTCAACTTTCCACGGCTTGCTCCCTTGCTTGACTTAAATCTCTACTAAAGCGTCACCTCTCAGTGAGGTCTTCCCTGACCATCATCTCCATCCACTATCCCTATATTGTTCGTTAGCTTTCCTCGCCACCACTTCTCACTATCAGACTTACATATCATTTGTTTATGTCTCTTCTACAAGAGAAAGCAGCAAATAGCTCTGTTAGCTGCTGTACCGGCACCTAGAATAACACGAGAACAGTACCTGAGACGTGACTGTGGCTCAGTTAACATTCACTGAATGAATGAATGAGTGAGTGAATAAATGAATAAATGGGACCCTTCAGAAACATCGGTAGCAAGATTCCATCATCTTTTTCGTTAAGAAGCCCTCCTTCCATTTAAGTTTTGCATTGAGCACAAGGGGCTTGAAAAATCTCTATGATTATATATTTTTAAAAAATGTTGAAATCCCTTTCCTAAAATTACAACATTAATATGCTCTTTGTGATTAATACAACTCAAAAAAATTTAATTATCCCTTTCCAATCTCAGCCTTGCTTCCCACCCCTACCTCAAGACACCAGTGTTAACAACTGATGTGTTTTATTCCATCCCTTTCTCCATGAAAATACCAAGATTTAGTAATTTTTTTAAGCATTGTAATCTTAGCTTTTTTAAATGGTATCATACTATATATATTTACTATATTTTTCTCACTTAAGGAAAATAAAACAACAACATTAAGAACCCTTAGAACAACTGCATGAGAAACATACAAATATTTATATTTCTATAAACTCATTACAAGATGATCTTCCCAAGATCTCTCAGTGACTTCCAGCTAGAGAATAAGTGCTATACGCATAATGTATTATTTGCTAGAAATGTTTGCAATTTGAAGCCCCAGTTGCCATCTGTGACACAGAAAGATGAGAGCTGAAGAGCACATAGGCTCTTCGAAGCCGAAGTGGATAGTGGCCATAATCACGAGCCCAGACCACACCACACTGTGGAGCTCCAGCTTTGCCAGCTGTGGGTGACAGCAGGTTGCAACTGGTAGCCAATAACTAGACTCTGGCCAGGTTGCTACTGACACCACCTGACTGTGCGTTTAAACAGCTTTCTCCTGCCTCACACCGTCACAGATCCCCAGACTCCCTGATTCAAAGCACAGTCGGAAATTGGAGAAATGCATCCACTTGTGGTGAATTTCATGCTCACTTTATTCAGGTTTTGCAAAGGTCAGTGTCTGGGCTCCCCTCCCAGAGACTTGATTTAATTGGTGAGGACTAGCTGGTTCGGATATATGGTACGGGTTGTAAAACAAAATCCTTGATTTTGAAGGATGTGCATGATACTCTCATAAGTTACAGAGAGATTCTGCATTTTCCCAGGGCTGAATTCAGAGTTTCGCATATTTCGTCCTTGAGCTTACTTATATAATAACTTCCCCAATTTAGACCTCCAGGCTGGAGCCCCAGCAGCAGACTGGTTATGCCGGGCTCCAAATGGTTACTCTAGAACACATATACCATAAGCATCATCTTTATTACCCCATTCCTCTCATATCCTTTTAGTGAAGGAATGGACAAAATTTGTAAGAATAAGGCACATAGGCATCTGAGGATTTTTGAGTCTGAGCACACCAAGTTTTAAGTTTCATGGGCCTTAGACCATAATTGTTAAGTAAGTACAGGTTGTCCTCACTTTCTCTGCCTAGTCTGGTATTTGATAAGGACCTTCCGGTGAATATATCTCATATCCTACCCACCCTAGACACTAGCCCATTGGTAGAGCATTCTATGGCCAGAGAAAAGTTCAAGCCATATTTGTATAGATTAATGAGTCAGGGGCTATATGGAAAATCATATTGTATTGGTTTATTTTCAAAGAATCCAATGGAGACCCTTCTGTGATTTCCATCAAGCCTGCCTTAATAACCTAGAGCCAGGTTAGCACAATGTTTAGCACCAATCAGGGACCAATTGATTACATTAACGTGATTCACTAAATAGACTATGCTAGGCATGAAGGAATTCTTTATAACAATTTTAAAATGTGATAGTGACCAATAGTTATTGCCACTGAAAGATGTCTATGGCTTTGCAGTAAGTGAAAAAACAAAACAAGTTACAGAGCTGGAAGTGGAGAGTATGATCCCATTCTTATAAAGTTTTACCTGTTTGTATGTGGCTGTGTGTGTATACATATATACAAAGACATGTGGGAGGAGGTCCAGGAAACTCGTTCATTCAACAAATACTTTTCTATGCTAGACATTGTTCTAGGTGCTGAGGATGAGAGCAGAGGACAAACCAAATGTGCATCTTTATGGAGTTAAATTTTATACTAATAAGAAAACAAAAAACAAATAAAGGAAGCACACATAAAACATTTTAAATAGTGGTGGATAGGTGCTTTGGGGAAGAATAAAGCCAAGTACACTGGATTGTGCTTTGTTGCTACCTTGACTGAGGCTAGGAACTACATTTCCCAGAAATCCTTTCCCTCTAGGGCCACTGGTTAGAGATGACCAAAAAGGGAATTACTGTGAGGTTTAGGAGGCAGAAATGACACAGCGGCCAGTACTTTCCGAAGGCCATGGCTGCCAGAGTGACCAGCAGATATACATACACCTGTGGGCTTCAGCTTCGGGCTAGTCTCCCCACTACGGACCCTGCAGACCAACAGCAGCCATGAGCCAGCCCCCAGCGCTGCACTACAGTTCCCTAAGAGGGATCCTATGACATTCCCTGAGCATTTTTACGCTCCACCCACTTAGATGACCATTTTACACCACTCCCTCTTTCCTCAAACCCTTAACTCTCCTGCTTCCCTATTCCCTCACTTCCTGTTTCACTGAGAAGTGAGAGAACTTCCACACGTTCGCATAACTATACCCGCTAACAAAGATCATTTGCATCCATATGTTTTGCCTTCCTTCTTATGACAGAAACTGGCTAGAAGTTCATTCATTCTCTTTCCTTCCTGAAAGCACAAAACTGCATTTCTCAGCCTTCCTTCTCACTGGGTTAGAGCGCGAATAGAAACCAAAGGAAGAGGGGTGAAAGTAATGTAAGCCATTTCTCCATCTGGCCCCCAAAATCTCTCTTGAGATTCTAGGCTCATACTCCTTCTGGCCCCTGCATGGCTGGAAGTGCAGAAGTCCAGGACTGCAGAACCACACCCCAGAAGGAGCTCCAGTTCTAGAAACACCACTTAGAGGGATGCTGCCCAGGAGAGACACCTGACCTGCAGAGGACTATAATATGAGCAAGAAGTACACTACTGATTATTTTATAGCATCTTATGGGTACTACCTGACTAGTTCACCTTCTGGCTCCGCAGATGAACTGTTCCCATTCCTATGGAAGGCAAGCTCCTCCAGCTGTGTGCTAGATCCCATCTTCTCTTGCCTACTCAAGGGTAAAGCACCAAAGATGCCCTCTCTTGCATCATCAATTTCTCCTCCTCTACTGGGTCAATGCCAGCATACAAACATGCTGTGATATCTCCCATCTTTAACAATGACAAATAATGCTTTTATCTGGGTGATGAGACTTTTAAAAGAAACTTTTACTTTTTGCTTTGTCTCCCTTGAATTGCTTAAATGAATCCTTTTTACGAGAAACAAATACCTCACACCCATTAGGATGGCTACTATAAAAATAAAACCAGAAGATAAGTATTGGCAAGGATGTGGAGAAATTGCAACCCAGGTGCACTGCTGGTAGGAATATAAAATCGTGCAGCCACCATGGAAAAGAGTACAGTAGGTCCTCGAAAAACTAAAAATAAAATTACCATATGATCCAACAATTCAACTTCTAGGTATGTACCCAAAAGAATTGAAAGAAGGATCACAAGATATTTGCACACCCTGTTCATAGCAGCACTGTTCACAAGAGCCAAAAGGTAGAAACAACTCAAGTGTCCAAATGTCCATTTTTTTTAAACCTATTTTTTATTTTTTTGGAGGCTGCATTGTGTCTTTGTTGCTGTGCACCGGCCTTCTCTAGTTGTGGCAAGCAGGGGCTACTCTTCACTGTGGTGCACGGGCTTCTCACTGCAGTGGCTTCTCTTCATTGTGGAGCACAGGCTCTAGACACACGGGCTTCAGTAGTTGTGGCTCACAGGCTCTAGAGCGCAGGCTCAGTAGTTGCGGCATGTGGGCTCAGTAGTTGTGGCTCGTAGGTTCTAGAGCGCAGGCTCAGTAGTTGTGGCACATGGGCCTAGTTGCTCCGAGGCATGTGGGATCCTCCTGGACCAGGGCTTGAACCCATGTCCCCTGCATTGGCAGGCGGATTTTTTTTTTTTTTTCAAATGACCAGAAATTGAGTTTATTGGGGAAATAGCAGAGGACTTGCAATTCAGAAAGTCAGTTGAGGGTTTGGGCAGCTTTGTTTATGGGCAAGGAGCGAAAAGATGGGGCGTCCAGCCAGAGACCAGGCAGTGAGTTCATTGGCTTGAAGATGGGGAGGGACTCTTGGCAGGTGTTCACTGGTCAGGAGACAGGTTTCCATCTTCTGTAAATCAGGCACTAAGGGGAAATCAGTCTCTTGGTTCCTCAGTTTGTTTCCTGGGGGCACGTGCATGAGAGTCTCCATTCCTTCCTCCAGTTCCATTTCAGACTGAAATCCTCTCATGGCCACTTTCGCTGGCTCTGTTGTGTGTGTGTCCAGCATACTTTGTAGATAATGTGGCCAGAATGAATGAAAGTACCGCTATCTACAAGGACGTGGCAGGAGGATTCTTAACCACTGTGCCACCAGAGAAGTCCCCCAAACGTCCATTGACAGATGAGTGGCTAAACAAAATATGTTATATACGCACTGTTAACATTAAGTACAAAATGACCAAATCTGAAAATTCCCTGAGCAGACAAAACCATTTAAAACACATAAATGAAACAAATTAACTTATTCTTTAAAACAACTGGAACTTAACTTGGGCTGCTTCTTGTAGATGGCGCTGAAAATCATAATCAAAACTTAAGCTCTGCCCCTCCCTCCCCCCGGCCTGAGTGCGCCAGAGCCCCCGAATCAGCGGCTCCTTTAACCCCGTCCTGTCTGAGCAAAAATCAGACGCCCTCCAGCGACCTACATGCAGAGGCGGGGCCAAATCCAAAGCTGAGCCCCTGTGAGCTGTGAGAACAGAGAAGAGAAAGGGAAATCTCTCCCAGCAGCCTCAGAAGCAGCAGATTAAAGCTCCACAATCAACTTGATGTACCCTGCATCTGTGGAATACATGAGTAGACAACGAGTCATCCCAAATTGAGGAGGTGGGCTTTGAGAGGAAGATCTATGATTTTTTTCCCCTTTTCCTCCCTTTGTGAATGTGTATGTGTATGCTTCTGTGTGAGATCCTGTCTGTATAGCTTTGCTTCCACCATTTGTCCTAGGGTTCTATCCGTCCATGGTTTTTTTTTTTAATTTTTTTTTCTTAATAATTAATTTTAATAATTTTACTATACTTTACCTTCTTTCCTTCCTTCCTTCCTTCCTTCCTTCCCTCCCTCCCTCCTTTAGAAAACAAATCATCCCAAATTGAGGAGGTGGTCTCTGAGAGCAAGATTTATGATTTTTTCCCCTTTACCTCTTTTTGTGAGGGTGTATGTGTATGCTTCTGTGTAAGATTTTGTCTGTATAGCTTTGCTTCCAACATTTGTCCTAAGGTTCTATCTGTCCCTTTTTTTTTCCTAAATAATTATTTTTTAATTAAATAACTTTATTATACTTTATTTTATTTTACTGTATCTTCTTTCATTCTGTCTTTTTTCCTTCCTTCCCTCCTTCCTTCCTTCCTCCCTCCCTCCCTCCTTTCTTTCCTTCTTGCCTTCTTTCCTTCTTTCTTTCTTTCTTTTTTTTTCTTTCTTCCTTCCTGCCTTCCTTTCTTCCTTTCTTCCTTTCTTCCTTTCTTTCTTAATACTTCTACTAATGCTTTCTACTTTTTCTCCCTTTTATTCTGAGCCGTGTGGATGAAAGGCTCTTGGTGCTCCAGCCAGGAGTCAGGGCTCTGCATCTGGGGTGGGAAAGCCAACTTCAGGACACTGGTCAACAAGAGACCTCCCAGCTCCACATAATATCAAACGGCGAAAATCTCCCAGAGACCTCCATCTTAACACCAGCATCCAACTTCACTCAACGACCAGCAAGCTACAGTGCTGGACAACCTATGCCAAACAACTAGCAAAACAGGAACACAACCCCACCCATTAGCAGAGAGGCTGCCTAAAATCATAATAAGTCCACAGACACCCCAAAACACACCACCAGACGTGAACCTGCCCACTAGAGATACAAGATCCAGCCTCATCCACCAGAACACAGGCACTAGTCCCCTCCACCAGGAAGCCTACACAACCCACTGAACCAACCTTAGCCACTGGGGACAGACACCAAAAACAGCGGGAACTACGAACCTGCAGCCTGCAAAAAGGAGACCCCAAACACAGTAAGATAAGAAAAATGAGAAGACAGAAAAACACACAGCAGATGAAGGAGGAAGGTAAAAACCCACCAGACCTAACAAATGAAGAGGAAATAGGCAGTCTACCTGAAAAAGAATTCAGAATAATGATAGTAAGGATGATCCAAAATCTTGGAAATAGAATGGACAAAATGCAAGAAACAGTTAACAAGGCCCTAGAAGAAATAAACATGAAACAAGCAACGATGAACAACACAATAAATGAAATTAAAAGTACTCTAGATGGGATCAATAGCAGAATAACTGAGGCAGAAGAACGGATAAGTGACCTGCAAGATAAAATAGTGGAAATAACTACTGCAGAGCAGAATAAAGAAAAAAGAATGAAAAGAACTGAGGACAGTCTCAGAGACTTCTGGGACAACATTAAACGCACCAACATTTGAATTATAGGGGTTCCAGAAGAAGAAGAGAAAAAGAAAGGGACTGAGAAAATATTTGAAGAGATTATAGTTGAAAAGTTCCCTACTATGGGAAAGAAAATAGTTAATCAAGTCCAGGAAGCACAGAGAATCCCATACAGGATAAATACAAGGAGAAATATGCCAAGACACATATTAATCAAACTGTCAAAAATTAAATACAAAGAAAGCATATTAAAAGCAGCAAGGGAAAAACAACAAATAACACACAAGGGAATCCCCATAAGGTTAACAGCTGATCTCTCAGCAGAAACCCTGCAAGCCAGAAGGGAGTGGCAGGACATACTGAAAGTGATGAAGGAGAAAAACCTGCAGCCAAGACTACTCTACCCAGCAAGGATCTCATTCAGATTTGATGGAGAAATTAAAACCTTTACAGACAAGCAAAAGCTGAGAGAGTTCAGCACCGCCAAACCAGCTTTACAACAAATGCTAAAGGAACTTCTCTAGACAAGAAACACAAGAGAAGGAAAAGACCTATAATAACGAACCCAAAACAATTCACAAAATGGGAATAGGAACATACATATCGATAATTACCTTAAATGTAAATGGACTAAATGCTCCCACCAAAAGACACAGATTGGCTGAATGGATACAAAAACAAGACTCCTATATATGCTGTCTACAAGAGACCCACTTCAGACCTAGAGACACATACAGACTGGAAGTAGGGGGATGGTAAAAGATATTCCATGGAAATGGAAGCCAAAAGAAAGCTGGAGTAGCAATTCTCATATCAGACAAAATAGACTTTAAAATAAAGACTATTAGAAGAGACAAAGAAGGACACTACATAATGATCAAGGGATTGATCCAAGAGAAGACGTAACAATTGTAAACATTTATGCACCCAACATAGGAGCACCTAAATACATAAGGCAAATACTAACAGCCATAAAAGGGGAAATCGACAGTAACACATTCACAGCAGGGGACTTTAACACCCCAATTACACCCATGGACAGATCATCCAAAATGAAAATAAATAAGGAAACACAAGCTTTAAATGACACATTAAACAAGATGGACTTAATTGATATTTATAGGACACTCCATCCAAAAACAACAGAATACACATTTTTCTCAAGTGCTCGTGGAACATTCTCCAGGATAGATCATATCTTGGGTCACAAATCAAGCCTTGGTAAATTTAAGAAAATTGAAATTGTATCAAGTATCTTTTCTGACCACAACACCATGAGACTAGATATCAATTACAGGAAAAGATCTGTAAAAAATACAAACACATGGAGGCTAAACAATACACTACCTACTAATGAAATGATCACTGAAGAAATCAAAGAGGAAATAAAAAAATACCTAGAAACAAATGACAATGGAGACACGACGACCCAAAACCTATGGGATGCAGCAAAAGCAGTTCTAAGGGGGATGTTTATAGCAATACAAGCCCACCTTAAGAAGCAGGAAACATCTCGAATAAACAACCTAACCTTGCACCTCAAGCAATTAGAGAAAGAAGAACAAAAAAACCCCAAAGCTAGCAGAAGGAAAGAAATCATAAAAATCAGATCAGAAATAAATGAAAAAGAAATGAAGGAAACAATAGCAAAGATCAATAAAACTAAAAGCTGGTTCTTTGAGAAGATAAACAAAATAGATAAACCACGAGCCAGACTCACCAAGAAAAAAAGGGAGAAGACTCAAAACAACAGAATTAGAAATGAAAAAGGAGAAGTAACAACTGACACTGCAGAAATAAAAAATATCATGAGAGATTACTACAAGCAACTCTATGCCAATAAAATGGACAATCTGGAAGAAATGGACAAATTCTTAGAAATGCACAACCTGCCAAGACTGAATCTGGAAGAAATAGAAAATATGAACAGACTAATCACAAGCATTGAAATTGAAACTGTGATTAAAAATCTTCTAACAAACAAAAGCCCAGGACCAGATGGCTTCACAGGCGAATTCTATCAAACATTTAGAGAAGAGCTGACACCTATCCTTCTCAAACTCTTCCAATATATAGCAGAGGGAGGAACACTCCCAAATTCCTTCTACGAGGCCACCATCACCTTGATACCAAAACCAGACAAGGATGTCACAAAGAAAGAAAACTACAGGCCAATATCACTGATGAACATAGATGCAAAAATCTTCAACAAAATACTAGCAAACAGAATCCAACAGCACATTAAAAGGATCATACACCATGAGCAAGTGGGGTTTATTCCAGGAATGCAAGGATTCTTCAATATACGCAAATCTATCAATGTGATAAACCATATTAACAAACTGAAGGAGAAAAACCATATGATCATCTCAATAGATGCAGAGAAAGCTTTTGACAAAATTCAACACTCATTTATGATAAAAACCCTTCAGAAAGTAGGCATAGAGGGAACTTTCCTCAACATAATAAAGGACATATATGACAAGCCCACAGCCAACATCATCCTCAATGGTGAAAAACTGAAAGCATTTCCACTAAGATCAGGAACAAGACAAGGTTGCCTACTCTCAGCACTGTTTTTCAACATAGTTTTGGAAGTTTCAGCCACAGCAATCAGAGAAGAAAAGGAAATAAAAGGAATCCAAATCGGAAAAGAAGTAAAGCTGTCACTGTTTGCAGATGACATGATACTATACATAGAGAATTCTAAAGATGCTACCAGAAAACTACTAGAGCTAATCAATGAATTTGGTAAAGTTGCAGGATACAAAATTAATGCACAGAAATCTCTGGCATTCCTATACACTAATGATGAAATATCTGAAAGTGAAATCAAGAAAACACTCCCATTTACCATTGCAACAAAAAGAATAAAACATCTAGGAATAAACCTACCTACGGAGACAAAAGACCTGTATGCAGAAAATTATAAGACACTGATGAAAGAAATTAAAGATGATACAAATAGATGGAGAGATATACCATGTGCTTGGATTGGAAGAATCAACATTGTGAAAATGACTATACTACCCAAAGCAATCTAAAGATTCAGTGCAATCCCTGTCAAACTACCAACGGCATTTTTCACAGAACTAGAACAAAACATTTCACAATTTGTAAGGAAACACAAAAGACCCCGAATAGCCAAAGCAATCTTGAGAACGAAAAACGGAGCTGGAGGAAGCAGGCTCCCTGACTTCAGACTATACTACAAAGCTACAGTAATCAAGACAGTATGGTAGTGGCACAAAACCAGAAATATAGATCAATGGAACAGGATAGAAAGCTCAGAGATAAACCCACGCACATATGGACACCTTATCTTTGATAAAGGTGGCAGGAATGTACAGTGGAGAAAGGACAGCCTCTTCAATAAGTGGTGCTGGGAAAACTGGACAGATACATGTAAAAGTATGAGATTAGAACACTCCCTAACACCATACACAAAAATAAGCTCAAAATGGATTAAAGACCTAAATGTAAGGCCAGAAACTATCAAACTCTTAGAGGAAAACATAGGCAGAACACTCTATGACATAAATCACAGCACGATCCTTTCTGACCCACCTCCTAGAGAAATGGAAATAAAAGCAAAAATAAACAAATGGGACCTAATGAAACTTCAAAGCTTTTGCACAGCAAAGGAAACCATAAACAAGACCAAAAGACAACCCTCAGAATGGGAGAAAATCTTTGCAAATGAAGCAACTGTCAAAGGATTAATCTCCAAAATTTACAAGCAGCTTGTGCAGCTCAATAATAAAAATACAAACAACGCAATCCAAAAATGGGCAGAAGACCTAAATAGACATTTCTCCAAAGAAGATATACAGACTGCCAAGAAACACATGAAAGAATGCTCAACATCATTAATCATTAGAGAAATGCAAATCAAAACTACAATGAGATACCATCTCACACCAGTCAGAATGGCCATCATCAAAAAATCTAGAAACAATAAATGCTGGAGAGGGTGTGGAGAAAAGGGAACCCTCTTGCACTGCTGGTATGAATGTGAATTGGTTCAGCCATTATGAAGAACAGTATGGAGGTTCCTTAAAAAACTACAAATAGAACTACCATATGACCCAGCAATCCCACTACTGGGCATATACCCTGAGAAAACCAAAATTCAAAAAGAGTCATGTACCAAAATGTTCATTGCAGCTGTATTTACAGTAGCCCAGAGATGGAAACAACCTAAGTGCCCATCATCGGATGAATGCATAAAGAAGTTGTGGCACATATATACAATGGAATATTACTCAGCCATAAAAAGAAATGAAATTGAGCTATTTGTAATGAGGTGGATAGACCTAGAGTCTGTCATACAGAGTGAAGTAAGTCAGAAAGAGAAAGACAAATACCATATGCTAACACATATATATGGAATTTAAGAAAAAAATGTCATGAAGAACCTAGGGGTAAGACAGGAATAAAGACACAGACCTACTGGAGAACGGACTTGAGGATATGGGGAGGGGGAAGGGTGAGCTGTGACAGGGCGAGGGAGAGGCATGGACATATATACACTAACAAACGTAAGGTAGATAGCTAGTGGGAAGCAGTTGCATGGCACAGGGATATCGGCTCGGTGCTTTGTGACCGCCTGGAGGGGTGGGATAGGGAGGGTGGGAGGGAGGGAGACGCAAGAGGGAAGAGATATGGGAACATATGTATATGTATAACTGATTCACTTTGTTATAAAGCAGAAACTAACACACCATTGTAAAGCAATTATACCCCAATAAAGATGTTAAAAAAAAAAAAAAAACTTAAGCTCTTTCCCCAATGGGCATGAGGTAATGACTTTTAACCAATCCCCTATCACCAGGAACTCTAATGCTATAAACAATCTTTGTAAAGAATAAACAGCCTCTGCATTTTCACTATATAAGCTGGTTTTATAGCAATATACCTCTGAGCTTCATTCACCCTTGGTTTGAGAACTCCCAGTTTGTGAACTGTTTTATATACACAATAAACTCTTACTAAATACAAAAAAAAAGAAAAAGAAAAAACAAAACTGAAAAAAAATTTTTACCACCTCTGAAGAAGTTCTGCTGGATACGTGACATTACCAAAGATTTCCCCTTTCTTTCCTGTGCCGGGCATTCCCTGGGGCTCCTCCATTCACACATCAGAGTTCCTAGAGCCTGACTCCCAGAACCTTCTTGCTGCAGTCTCTCCATCCAGCATTCACAAAGAATGTCAGAAAATGGAAATAAGACACAGCCCCTTCTGAGAGCTAGTATTCCCTATCCACAGTGTAAAACAGGTGACATGCATCACAAACTGCTCCTTGTTCTCTAACCAGTGGTACCTTCCCTTCACCACGTGCCCTTCTTTTCTATCCCTTCTCCATCACAACCATATATGTGATTTCATATATATATATATATATATGATTTCAGTAATTTACATCTCATCACTTTCAAGTAAATTCTATTTAATTCCATCCAAGTGGATGAATTCTCTCTCCTTGGGTTTACAACCTAACCCTTTGACACATCTAGCTCTTGAAAAATAAAAAGACTTTTTATTTCCCAGGCTTAATTTTAAAACTCTAAAGTGTTTTCTAAACAGAAACAAATTGGTTCCTTCACATATCCATTTCAATAATGGACATCGGCAGCTGTTGTATACACACTTAATTCACAAAAGCATTTCTTCGGGGAGAATTTTTAACTGCCTGCCAGTCCTGAAATCAAGCTTTTCTGCTCCATTTGGACAGGGATCGAGGCTTCTGCAGTTTTCCTCAATGTTTTACTGTAGGCTGAGCAGGGCCCAAGATACAGCAGATTGACCGGTTACTGCAGAAATTCTGAAGAATGACAGCCTGGCACCCACCCTCCACTTGTTATTCAGCTAGAAGTCTATCTGCTGTCAGTCTTCAGGGGTATAGAACAGCTTTAGGACAAAACAAGTCCGACAATACACTGCTGCCCTGCAGGATCCTGCTGTCAAGGGTGACTCTGGGCCACACCAAATATCACCCCTAAGGAAAAAAACAAGAATCTGGAGAGCAGAGGTGGCAGCTCCCTCTATTTCAGTGACATTGTTTTTCATAATATTATTGGCTAAAACTTCAGGTTAAAAAAAGAAAAAAGAAGCCTGTAAGGTTAAAACACTCTTCAATGTGTTTTACTATCTGCATTTAATTCGCTTCAATTTAAACTCAGAAAAGAGTTTAATTAGAACCATGGAACCTTATCCAGTATACTATGGGGGGCAAGAAACTGTATCTTCACCATGTGCTTCCGAGTTTCCGTCCAGCAGAGATGATTACTCCAAATGCAGGGGCAGACACTCTCATGTAAAACACCAGAGAAATATGCCTACAGGTCCCCAGGTTCCTTACTAAAGAGAGTTAATCAATTTCCATGCAGTCAATCAACAGGTATGAACTGAACACCAGCCATGTGCTGAAAATGAGGATTTGGAAGAAACAAAGCTTTGAGTTGGATTTGAATTAGAAACAGCCAGGGGCATCTTTATTCCAATACTTGCAGCTGCAGGGGAAAAAAGCAAGCAGAACTGATTTCTCTCCTCCCAGAGTTTTATGGAATGTAGTTATATATTAGGAGAACAAAGAACGGAAAGGGAAAAAAAAGCTAGAGGTAGGTCATTTACAGCTCACATATAATATGGCGTCTATAGTATACTATTTCTTACAATAAACACATACTATTATTCCAAGTAAACATAATATCTTCTACAAACTTTTGGCTTTAAGACAAGCCTGGGGATTAAGAGCTAGATTCTCTAGCTGAGACAGGTTCTGTTGCTGCCTCAACAGGGCCTCAATTTGACCTTAAGAGTCTCTACCTCTTTGCATTGAATGTCAGGAAAACACCACAGAGAAGACAAATTTAATCTTATCTAAGTCTTCTCAGCCTAATTAATCAATTAATATGATTCTGGGTTTAGCTCACTAAGTCAAAGACTCCCTTCAACCTTCACCATCCTTGTCAGTGCCCAGAAAGTTAATTTAAACCACCTGAATACACAAAGTAATGTAGCCCTGGGCAATTGCTTCCTTTGCAAATCTCAATACCCATAACTGGCTTCTAGTCAGGGCTAAGTAAGAAGAGACTTACATACAATTTCATTTCCCAGTTCTCCTCTCAAACAGAAGATATTCCACTTTCTGCTTCCACAGATTCTGATTCTGTATCCTGAACAACATACAAGCTCAGGGCTTGTTCCCCAACCTTAAGAAGCTCTGAAAAAAAAAGAAAACTAACATATTTAAGACAATGGGAAGTCAATTAAGGATTTAACTGCAGAGCCCTGAGTAAAATAGGAAATCAGAATAAAGGGATTCCACTGTGGCTAGAAGAGGTGGGAAAAAGGGGATTTGAGCTGTGGATTCAAGTGTGGAGAAGGGAGCAGTGAATAAAGCAGACAAAAACTTCGCTTTTAGGGAGCTAATGTGAACTGGAGTGCAGAGTGGCAAGAAAAAAGAAATTAATGGGCACATTTTATAATCTCTTAAATAATCATAAGCACTAGGAGAAAAATAATAAGAGAGAGGATAGCAATTTTAGGTGGTGTCCAGAGATAGCCTCAGTGAGAAAGTGTAATTTGAGTAAAGATCAGAAAGAAGCAAGTGGGTGGCCATGTGATAATCTAGGCAGATGGCATCGAGGCAGAGAAAGTAAAAAGTGCAAAGGCCCTGAGGTAGAGCGTGGCCGTGACACTGAGAAACAGCAAGAAAGCAGTGTGACTGGGGCAGATTAGGAAAGGAGAAAACAGCGGATGGAGCATGTCTGACACTAACTGCTTCCTTGAATGCAAAACTGTTTTTCACTCATACATATACAGCAGAGAATTTTGCTGCTAGTTCGGTTTCAGCTCTGCTGGCCTAGCAGCATGATTCCTAGTAGTAATGCATCTACTTTCATAAAACAAATGCATTGTGGAGTTCACTACAGGAAGACTTTACTGTGTCAAGGCCCAACATTTTAAAATAGGAGAGTTTTGAAATATCTTCATTGTTTAGAGCCAACCTAGGAAATCACTGGGACCTTGAGACCTGGCATTTCTTCCCCACATGCCCTTCAACCTAACCCCTATAGCCGCCATAGGGGAGGAAAAAATTCTTTTTCCTTCTACCCTCCTAGATTCTCAAGCTGGGGCTCTGTAAAATTAAATTGACAAAAGACAGATTAAAAGGAGAAAAACAAACAGAAGTTTATTAACGTGTACATCACACATACACATGGAAGTATGCAGTAACCCAAAGGGATGCTTAGAATTGGGGCATATATAGCATCTTAACAAAAGAACAATACATTTGTAGAAAAGTGACAAGACAAAGGAAAAGGGTTGTCAGTTTTCAAGGCAGCAACAGTGGGAAGGTAAATATATAGCGGAAACTAGTAGAAAAAAGATCACTTGTCCAAGTCTGTCTCAGGGCCAGATTTCCTCCTTCATCATGGCCATAAAACTTTCAGGATGAGGAGATTTATGGCAGCTCTCATTTTTCAGTAGTTTTTGCCTTTAGTCAGATAAAAAAAAGCTCTGAGAAGATGCTTTTTTGTGTTTGTTGATTCTCATTTGCCTCCAGCTCAAAATAACCCTCATGCCAAATGGCATATTTGGGAGTGGCATATTCTGGTCCCCTATACTAGCAGAATGGGAACCCAAATCCTACTGCTCTGTTGCTGTACCTTTATCATTTCAGATTCTTGCCTCTCACACACACAGGTGCTAAGTCCCTTAGCTCAGTAAATCTTGCTGATTCTGCGCTAAGCTTAACAAGCTCTCTCAAGGCCTGGTCTGTGGTGATTTATACACTGGCAACTTAAAATGTTCCCTAGCATTTCTGTTCTTTCAACCAGATCTCTACAGACTCTTTCTCCATGCAAATTTAACTGGCTGTTAGACAAAGTAACAAGCATGAAATTATAGGAAGGCCATTCAAAGCAGGTTGAGTTCCTCAAAAACACTCCTTTTGGCGGAGGCTGGGTGGCATGCATTTAAATTATCACTGCATTTCTCCTCACTTACCAGATTAAGTCAGAGAGTTTTTGGTGTTAGCAGAAATGCTACCAAAATCCTGGGTGACTTTCAGTGGTAAGACAGATATTTCAGGAGAGAACATTCTTTCCTCTCCTGTCCTGAAGAAATGGAAATTTTTTAATTACCCTAGCGAGGGAAGGAAGCTGTTCTGACCAAGTTCTCACAAGTCTCACAAGTCATTGGTTACTACAACTTTCAATTCATTTATTGAACATATATTTAGTGAAGTTCACTCTACCAAAATAGCCCAAAGCTAAACTCAAGTCCCCAGTAGAAATGTAAAGTTCATAATCCACGATGAAATGTCTACTGTCCTTCCTAAACTGTTTGGGGACAATATTCCAAGCTTTGTTAGAACTGAAGATTTTCACCTGGAACCCAGTTAAAGGGAGGCACTGATCAGAACAATCAATGGAGGCCTTGCTTCCACTTCTCCCACCTTTCAGTTCTCCCAGCTTATGAGCTAATTGGGAAAGTAATATATAGAATCATGAAAGTTTTTTTTTTTTTTTTTTTGCGGTACGCGGGCCTCTCACTGCTGTGGCCTCTCCCGTTGCGGAGCACAGTCTCCGGACACGCAGGCTCAGCGGCCATGGCTCACGGGCCCAGCCACTCCACAGCATGTAGGATCCTCCCGGACCGGGGCACGAACCCGTGTCCCCTGCATCGGCAGGCAGACTCTTAACCACTGCGCCACCAGGGAAGCCCATCATGAAAGTTTTAAAACATATGCACACTAAATAATAACCTAAGACAACAATATAATAGAAACCACAAGATAATATAATGGGTCAGAAACATAATATTCACAGGAGGAAGAGATCTCTGTGGGTTGGTATATAGGTGGGGTATCATGGTGGAGGTGTGGGAAATTCAACTGGTTGCAAAAAGTCCAGAAAGTGCAGGCAAAGCATCAAGAAGAACTGTTCATAAAGGGGCAGGTAATGACCCCTCCCCCAGGAGACTGAGGAAATACCTGGGGAAACTTAGGATTATCCCCAAGAATGGGCAAGCCCCCTGCCTTTTAATGGTAGGCAGGAGTCAACCCTCCTGTGATACCCACTAAGTGCCACACCAGGGAGAACTGTTCCTCCCCAAACTCCACCAGCACCTCGCAGTTGAGAAATATTACAGCAGCAAAAGGAAATGTTCTAGGACTACGAGTTTACATTTTAGATAGTAACAAGCAAGCCATTAACTGTTTTGGAGCAAACAGATAACTCTTTCCCACTCACCTTCCAAAAATGTATAAAGCATCCCAAAAAAGTCTGTGGAACACTGCAAGATTTTCCCCTGTGGTAAACCAATGCTGAATCACCATCTAAAGGACCCTAAGGGTTCAGGCCAGCAAATGTCTCCTTAAACACATGGTTGCCAACCATCTTTTAGCTTGTACCTTTAATTAACATATTTAATGTACTATGATTACTGTTTAAAAATACAGAAAATGTAAAATGTAAGGATAAGATAAAAAGCGAATAGACATTTCTAACTTTCTCTTGACACCGTACAGAACCTAGATCTACAAATTGACTTTCTTTTTCAGGCAGGAATGGCAAAGCACTCGCAGTGTCCTCAGAGGAGAGCTAGGGATTCCCCAGCAAGGTGTAATCTGATCCACTTGCCCCATGGAAGTGTGAAGGATTAAAGGCACCATGGATCCCAAGGAAGTTGTAATAGCAAGAAGCAGAGACCCTGCCTGGTAGGCTGAGCGGTAAGAATTCGATGACCACAGGAAGATTGCCCATGGCAAGACAAAAATGTTATTTTTTGAAATTCAGGTGCTATGAGTTGAGTTCATCATGACTGTAGTCCATAGCATATGATCATCATAAGTTGGCACGAGCCTCCTCTATTGTTTTTGTTCGTTTAAAATCTATATTTTTTATATATAAGAAGTTTTATTTTAGATAAATGCTGTTACTTTGTTACTTAATACGACATGCTTTTATAATCCATACACGTTGCATCTGTACACCTAGTCCATGACTTTTAGCAATGCAAAGCACCCCACAGAGTATACCCACCTCATTTTGCCTTTCCACTCCTCCAGCAGTAGGCTTCCAAACTGCCTTCAACTCCCCGGTAAAGGAAACCAGAGTATGCCACCCCAGAACAATAACTCTTTGAGGTAAAAATTATTTTCAGCTGAAGGCAATTAAGAAGCAGCAAATACAGAAGAAGCTTCTGCTTTTCCACCTAAAGTTAAAATAAATTCTCCTTTTACTGGGGACAGACTCTTGTCGGGCCAGAGACCCCACCAGAGGAACCTGAAAACACATCTTACTACATTAGTTTCCTTCTATCCATTCACCTTCCCAGTTTTCTGCCCTTGGAAGCCTAAAACTGCTTTCCTTTGTCTTGTCACTTCTCACAAATGTATTGTTCTTTGTTACAGATGTTACATAAGCCGAAATTTTAAGCTACAACTTTGAGTTACTTTTCGTTTAGTTTTCTCCTGCGTGATAGGTGCTTCACGTGTTAACAAACGGTTTGTTTTTCTCTTGTTAATCTGTCATTTTGTTAAAGAGTTCCAGCTGAAAACCTAAGATGGGCAGAGGTAAAGTTTTGCCTCCCCTTCGTCATCATCTCTGACAACACAACCACGAACACGCTGCTGCAGGCACCCTCTGCTATATAATTAAGAGGGGCGTTCCTGGTCATAGGGTAAAATAGCATGTGTCTCGACTACACGTGAAGGGGAGGAGTGGAGAAAGTGTTACTTTAGTAATTATTATGAACAATATGAATTATTATGAAGACCAATCAATTGTTTGAGAAATTCCACATTGGCAAGTCCGGAAGGATGGAGAACACGCAGCTGCTTGCAGTGTACAATGATGGGAGAAAGGAGGACACCTTCAAGATGGCGGAAGAGTAACATGTGTAAATCACCTTCCTCCCCACAGATACATCAGAAATACATCTGCACGTGGAACAACTCCTACAGAACACCCACTGAACGCTGGCAGAAGACCTCAGACTTCCCAAAAGCCAAGAAACTCCCCACATACCTGGGTAGGGCAAAAGAAAAAACAGAGACAAAGAATAGGGACGGGACCTGGACCAGTGGGAGGGAGCTGTGAAGGAGGAAAGGTTTCCACACACTAGGAAGCCCCTTCGCGGGCGGAGACTGCGGGTGGCGGAGAGGGAAAGCTTCGGCGCCGCGGAGGAGAGCTCAGCCACAGGGGTGTGGAGGGCAAAGAGGAGAGATTCCCGCACAGAGGATCGGTGCTGACCGGCACTCACCAGCCCGACAGGCTTGTCTGCTCACCCGCTGGGGCGGGCAGGGGCTGGGAGCTGAGGCTCAGGCTTCGGAGCTTAGATCCCAGGGAGAGGACTGGGGTTGGCGGCGTGAACACAGCCTGCAGGGGGCTAGTGCGCCACGGCTAGCCGGGAGGGAGTACGGGAAAATGTCTGCACCTGACTAAAAGGCAAGAGACGATTGTTTTGGGGTGTGCGAGGAGAGGGGATTCAGAGCACCACCTAAACGAGCTTCAGAGATGGGCGCGAGCCGCGTCTATCAGCACAGACCCCAGAGACAGGCATGAGATGCTAAGGCTGTTGCTGCCGCCACCAAGAAGCCTGTGTGCAAGCACAGGTCACTATCCACACCTCCCCTCGCGGGAGCCTGTGCAGCCCACCACTGCCAGGGTCCCGTAATCCAGGGACAACTTCACCGGGAGAACGCACGGCGCACCTCAGGCTGGTGCAATATCACGCCGGCCTCTGCCACCGCAGGCTCACCCTGCATTCTGTACGCCTCCCTCCCCCTGGCCTGAGTGAGCCAGAGCCCCCTAATCAGCTGCTTCTTTAACTCCGTCTTGTCTGGACGAAGAACAGACGCCTTCAGGGGACCTACACACAGAGGCGGGGCCAAATCCAAAGCTGAGCCCCAGGAGCTGTGCGAACAAAGAAGAGAAAGGGAAATCTCTCCCAGCAGCCTCAGGAGCAGCGGATTAAATCTCCACAGTCAACTTGATGTACCCTGCATCTGTGGAATACATGCACAGACAACAAATCATCCCAAAATTGAGGTGGGGGACTTTGGGAGCAACAATATATATATATTTTTTTACTTTTTCTCTTTTTGTGAGTGTGTATGTGTATGCTGCTGTGTGTGATTTTGTCTGTATAGCTTTGCTTTCACCATTTGTCCTAGGGTTCTGTCTGTCAGTTTCTCTCTTTTTTTTTTTTTTAGTATAGGTTTTAGCACTTGTTATCATTGGTGGATTTGTTTTTTGGTTTGCTTGCTCTCTTCTTTTTCTTTTTTTTCTTTTTTTTTTTTTTTTTTTTTTTT